>NC_044207.1:31071442-31114908 GCF_900880675.1 Sparus aurata | reverse complement strand
GGAGCAGTCTGTAGAATAAAGGAGCAGTCTGTAGAATAAAGGAGCAGTCTGTAGATTAAAGGGCAGTCTGTAGATTAAAGGAGCAGTCTGTAGATTAAAGGTTCAGTCTGTAGATTAAAGGTTCAGTCTGTAGATTAAAGGTTCAGTCTGTAGATTAAAGGAGCAGTCTGTAGATTAAAGGTTCAGTCTGTAGATTAAAAGTTCAGTCTGTAGATTAAAGGAGCAGTCTGTAGATTAAAGGTTCAGTCTGTAGATTAAAGGTTCAGTCTGTAGATTAAAGGTTCAGTCTGTAGATTAAAGGAGCAGTCTGTAGATTAAAGGTTCAGTCTGTAGATTAAAAGTTCAGTCTGTAGATTAAAGGAGCAGTCTGTAGATTAAAGGTTCAGTCTGTAGATTAAAGGTTCAGTCTGTAGATTAAAGGAGCAGTCTGTAGATTAAAGGTTCAGTCTGTAGATTAAAGGCTCAGTCTGTAGATTAAAGGTTCAGTCTGTAGATTAAAGGTTCAGTCTGTAGATTAAAGGCTCAGTCTGTAGATTAAAGGTTCATTTTTATTAGCTCAGGTCTGTAGATTAAAGAGCAGTCTGTACATTAAAGGTTCAGTCTGTAGATTAAAGGTTCAGTCTGTAGATTAAAGGAGCAGTCTGTAGATTAAAGGAGCAGTCTGTAGATTAAAGGAGCAATCTGTAGATTAAAGGCTCAGTCTGTAGATTAAAGGAGCAGTCTGTACATTAAAGGTTCAGTCTGTAGATTAAAGGTTCAGTCTGTAGATTAAAGGAGCAGTCTGTAGATTAAAGGAGCAGTCTCTAGATTAAAGGTTCAGTCTGTAGATTAAAGGAGCAGTCTGTAGATTAAAGGAGCAGTCTGTAGATTAAAGGTTCAGTCTGTAGATTAAAGGAGCAGTCTGTTCATTAAAGGAGCAGTCTGTAGATTAAAGGAGCAGTCTGTAGATTAAAGGTTCAATCTGTAGATTAAAGGAGCAGTCTGTTCATTAAAGGTTCAATCTGTAGATTAAAGGAGCAGTCTGTAGATTAAAGGTTCAGTCTGTAGATTAAAGGAGCAGTCTGTAGATTAAAGGTTCAGTCTGTAGATTAAAGGAGCAGTCTGTAGATTAAAGGTGCAGTCTGTACTTCAAAGGTTCAGTCTGTAGATTAAAGGTTCAGTCTGTAGTTTAAAGGTTCAGTCTGTAGATCAAAGGAGCAGTCTGTAGATTAAAGGAGCAGTCTGTAGATTAAAGGTTCAGTCTGTAGATTAAAGGAGCAGTCTGTAGATTAAAGGAGCAGTCTGTAGATTAAAGGAGCAGTCTGTAGATTAAAGGTTCAGTCTGTAGATTAAAGGAGCAGTCTGTAGATTAAAGGTGCAGTCTGTAGTTCAAAGGTTCAGTCTGTAGTTTAAAGGTTCAGTCTGTAGGTTAAAGGTTCAGTCTGTAGTTTAAAGGTTCAGTCTGTAGGTTAAAGGTTCAGTCTGTAGTTTAAAGGAGCAGTCTGTAGATTAAAGGTTCAGTCTGTAGATTAAAGGTTCAGTTTGTAGATTAAAGGAGCAGTCTGTAGTTTAAAGGTTCAGTCTGTAGATTAAAGGAGCAGTCTGTACATTAAAGGAGCAGTCTGTACATTAAAGGAGCAGTCTGTAGATTAAAGGTGCAGTCTGTAGTTCAAAGGTTCAGTCTGTAGATTAAAGGTTCAGTCTGTAGTTTAAAGGTTCAGTCTGTAGATTAAAGGTTCAGTCTGTAGATTAAAGGAGCAGTCTGTAGATTAAAGGAGCAGTCTGTAGTTTAAAGGTTCAGTCTGTAGATTAAAGGAGCAGTCTGTAGATTAAAGGAGCAGTCTGTAGATTAAAGGAGCAGTCTGTACATTAAAGGAGCAGTCTGTAGATTAAAGGTTCAGTCTGTAGATTAAATTAGCAGTCTGTAGATTTTCAATGAGAAGACAAAGGTCTTCAGTGACTTTTCAGTGACAACACAGTTTATACTGTTTCACTTTGTTAATATGTGGCGGACCCTGCCACCTCTGTAGTTTCAGTGTTCTGCGACCTTGTTGTCATCTGAGAACAGCTGGTTGACAGTTTGTGTTTTGACCTCATTAATATTGTAAATATTGAATCAGTGCTCCTTTAAAAGCGTGGGGAGGCGTCAGCTCGTTCACAGACACTAAATGAAAATGTGATAACAAAAATTGATGTCCGGACCCAGGTGACGGCCCGGTTGCAGCTCACCATGTCTGAAACCCTGCTCAATAAATGATTAATAATCATCTCTTCTTCTGACCTCTGACCTCTGACCAGCCCGGGCACTGATGTCACTCTGGAGCTGGACAGCTGGATCGATAAGTTCTGTCTGGACGCCGACGTCTTCGTTCTGGTAGGAAACGCAGAGTCGACGCTGATGAACACGGTGAGGGAACATGTTGATGATGTAGATTATAGATTGTGTGTGTGTGTGTGTGTGTGTGTGTGTGTTGGTAACATTTTTCTCTTTCCGTCTGCAGGAGAAACTTTTCTTCCACAAAGTCAGTGAGAGAATCTCTAAACCGAACATCTTCATCCTCCACAACAGATGGGATGCCTCAGTGAGCGAACCGGACTACATCGTCAGTCAGTGTGTGTGTGTGTGAGTGTGTGTGTGTGTGAGTGTGTGTGTGTGTGAGTTCAGCTTTCCTTCAGCTGCTTTTATTGTGAAGCAGCTGAAGGAAGTGTCAGGACAGACGTGAACGGTCCGTTCAGTATATTGAAGTGTAACGTCGCCGTGCTCATAATGGAAATACTGATCCGGCTGTGATCCGGTTCTGATCCGGCTGTGATCCAGCTCTGGGGATGAACATGATCTGGGCTGGATGGACTGGGATGTAACCTGTGCATCCTCTCCCTGCTGTCCAGGTGAGGAAGCAACACCTGGACCGCTGTGTGAGTTTCCTGGCCGAGGAGCTGAAGGTGGTGGGTCTGGACGAGGCTCCGGGGAGGATCTTCTTCGTCTCAGCCAAAGAGGTTCTGAGCTCCAGGATGCAGCGAGCGCAGGGCATGCCTGAGACAGGTGAGCCAGGTGAGGGTCAGCAGGAGGAGGAGCCTCCATCCATCACACAGAGTTCCTGATGTTTGACACATCTGTAATGGATCCTGCACGTTCTCTACCTGCAGACATTATTAGTCAGTTATAGTTTTTCTCTTATTTGGATCTTGACCCTTTCAGATTGTAATAATTATATGTGCACGATGGACAGAAGCTGAGCCACTGATACTAAAACAGATCCATCTTGTCCTTTATTGTCAAAGTTCTTTCAATCATAAAAATCTTAAAAATTACATCACTGGATCCAAAAAGTGAAAAATCCCAAAACACAGAGGAGTGCACGGAAAACTCAAAACTAAAACATCCAAACAGCTGATGAGGCAAAAATGTCTTGTTTCATATTCAAACTACAAACAGACTCCATGTTTCTACTCAAAGACAGAAAGAAGTTCATGTAGAACATTTGCTGAATGAACAAGAAGGTCCAAATAATGCAGAATGAGTCAGAGACAGAGTTTCACAGAGTTTATAAAGTGTCTCCAACTCAACAACTCACTAAACTGACACATTTGTTAAGGGAGTCTGGTGCTGATATCAGCGTTAATCTGAGCAGTGTGACTGGGTTCAGTCTGCTGACTCTGGACCCGGCGGTTCTGTCTGGTCTGAAGCTGATCACCTGCTTCTTCCTGCAGGTGGCGCTCTGGCTGAAGGATTCAATGAGAGGCTGAGAGAGTTCCAGATGTTTGAGAGGACGTTCGAGGTAAAGAAAGACGAACAAATCCAGATATTTGTCTGTCAGGTTCAGTTTGGAGGATGAGTAGAGTCTGAGCTGTGCCTGATGACCTTTGACCCTGCAGGAGTTCATCTCTCAGTCCGCAGTGAAGACCAAGTTTGAGCAGCACACAGTGAGGGCTTGGCAGATCACTGAGGCCATCAAAGCTGTGATGGACGCCATCAACATCGCCTCCGCAGACAGGAAGTCAGGAAAACACTTCAGAAAAAGAAGCATTTCCAAAATAAATCAGTCAGTGCACTGAGCTTCACCTGTGACCTCTGACCTTTGGCAGGATCTTCTGCCTGGAGGAGCGGGAGGATCAGAGGGACCGGCTGGATTTTGTTCGAGGACAGATTAACCGTCTGAGCGACAACGTCAAAGAGCGAGTCAGGACGCTGACTGATGATGTCGCTGCCAAGGTGAACACACGCAGAGTCTTCCAGTCTGAGTCTGGTCAGCATGATCAGGGCGGGTCCAGCGTCAGAGCGGGTCCAACGTCAGGGCGGGGTCCAGCGTCAGAGCGGTCCAACGTCAGGGCGGGTCCAGCGTCAGGGAGGGTCCAGCGTCAGAGCGGGTCCAACATCAGGGCGGGTCCAGCGTCAGGGCGGGTCCAGCGTCAGGGCGGGTCCAACGTCAGGGCGGGTCCAGCGTCAGGGAGGGTCCAGCGTCAGAGCGGTCCAACGTCAGGGCGGGTCCAGCGTCAGGGAGGGTCCAGCGTCAGAGCGGGTCCAACATCAGGGCGGGTCCAGCGTCAGAGCGGGTCCAGCGTCAGGGCGGGTCCAACGTCAGGGCGGGTCCAGCGTCAGAGCGGTCCAACGTCAGGGCGGGTCCAGCGTCAGGGCGGGTCCAGCGTCAGGGCGGGTCCAACGTCAGGGCGGGGTCCAGCGTCAGGGGCGGGTCCAACGTCAGGGCGGGTCCAGCGTCAGGGCGGTCCAACATCAGGGCGGGTCCAGCGTCAGGGCGGTCCAACGTCAGGGCGGGTCCAGCATCAGAGCGGGTCCAGCGTCAGGGCGGGTCCAACGTCAGGGCGGGTCCAACGTCAGGGCGGTCCAGCGTCAGGGCGGGTCCAGCGTCAGGGCGGTCCAGCGTCAGGGCGGGTCCAACATCAGGGCGGGTCCAACGTCAGGGCGGGTTCAGCGTCAGGGCGGGTCCAGCGTCAGGGCGGGTTCAGCGTCAGGGCGGGTCCAACGTCAGGGCGGGTCCAACGTCAGGGAGGGTCCAGCGTCAGGGGCGGGTCCAACGTCAGGGCGGGTCCAGCGTCAGGGCGGGTCCAACGTCAGGGCGGGTCCAACGTCAGGGAGGGTCCAGCGTCAGGGCGGGTCCAACGTCAGGGCGGGTCCAGCGTCAGGGCGGGTTCAACGTCAGGGCGGGTCCAACATCAGGGCGGGTCCAACGTCAGGGCGGGTCCAACGTCAGGGAGGGTCCAGCGTCAGGGCGGGTCCAGCGTCAGGGCGGGTCCAGCGTCAGGGCGGGTCCAACATCAGGGCGGGTCCAGCGTCAGGGCGGGTCCAACGTCAGGGCGGGTCCAGCGTCAGGGCGGGTCCAACGTCAGAGCGGTCCAGCATCAGGGAGGGTCCAGCGTCAGGGCGGGTCCAACATCAGGGCGGGTCCAGCGTCAGGGCGGGTCCAACGTCAGAGCGGTCCAGCATCAGGGGGGGTCCAGCGTCAGGGCGGGTCCAACGTCAGGGCGGGTCCAGCGTCAGGGCGGGTCCAGCGTCAGAGCGGTCCAGCATCAGGGCGGGTCCAGCATCAGGGGGGGTCCAGCGTCAGGGCGGGTCCAACATCAGGGCGGGTCCAGCGTCAGGGCGGGTCCAGCGTCAGAGCGGTCCAGCATCAGGGCGGGTCCAGCATCAGGGCGGGTCCAGCGTCAGGGTGGGTCCAACAAACAAGTTATTGTAGCACTGAAGAATCTCCTGACATGTTTTCTCCACTCAGATTCACACTTTGAACAAACAGAAACTCTGGTTTTTATTTTAAAAAAACTTTTTTTTCTCAAAATTTCGGATTTTTTAATAAAAAACTCTGGGGGGTTTTTCAAAATAAAAGAAAAGCATTCCCCTGGTTTAAAACATAATAAACAATAACAAAACAATAACATAGTAATTATCTCCAAAAATGGTCGAACTCTGTTTCACAATTGGAAAAACATATTAATTAAAGAAACTATTTTAGTTTTTTTAATTTGGTTCCACATGATGAGAATAAATTCTCCTGAAATATATTTTTCACTTTTTCTCCAAACATAATTAAGAAACTTGGAAAAATGATTCACGTAAAATCTGTTTGTGTCTCAAATCATAAACACAGCAGAGACACAGTCAGCAGGACGTGTGTGTGTGTGTGTGTGTGTGTGTGTGTGGTGTGTGTGTGTGTGTGTGCGTGTGTGTGTGGTGTGTGGTGTGTGTGTGTGTGTGTGTGTGTGTGTGTGTGTGTGTGTGTGGACGCACAGTAACAGCAGGTTGATATTGTTGGTCGTCAGGTCGCGGCGGCTCTGTCGGATCAGATCCGGTCTCTTCCTGTTCTGGTGGAGGAGTTCAGAGCTGATTTCAACCCGACGCAAGAAACTCTGGAGCTTTACAAAACTGTGAGTAAGAACATTCCTCTAACTGTTGGACTGCTCCTTTAACAGTGTGACCTCACTGTACCACCACACACACACACACACACTGAGCCCTGGGTCTCGGCTCTCTGATTGGTGGAGCTCATCGGTAGATGAACTGAACCTGACGTCCGGTCTTCAGCCACAGAACACTGAGCCGCTGAGCTGACGGTCCGTCTGGTTCTGTTGTCCTCAGAAGCTGCTGCAGCACGTGGAGGAGAGGATGGTCGGCTGTTTGGCTCACCGCTGCTCCGTCAGCGTCCTCAGAGACATCAGAGACGCTCAGAGTCACATGATCGGTACGACGCCTCACTGTGTTCCCGTGCTGCATCACAGGCAGGTGGTGTGATGGTGTTTGTGTGCTCTGTCCTCAGACAGCGTCCGTCCTCTGCTGTCTCTGTGCGTCCAGGAGCAGCTCTCCGCTCCCTCCACCTCCTTCGAGTTGACCTATGACCTCGGCCTCGCCGCCCTCTGCGCTGACTTCCATGAAAACATCGAGTTCCAGTTTTCTCTGGGCTGGACCGCCCTCGTCACACGCTTCATCGGAGCCGCCAACGCCAAGCGAGCGCTGAGCGGCTCGGACCCTCGCCTGCAGGTGTTCACTTCACCTCCATGTTAATGTTTCAGCCCATTATGGTTCTTAAAGGAACAGTTCATCCAGAAACACAAGTCCACACATGACCTCCTGATTCTCTCTGCAGGAAAGCTCCGCCTTTAAGGATGAGATGGTGGTTTCCATAGCAACAGGTCTGGTCTCCGTCACCTCCCGGGCGTCCATGACAGTGTTGGTGATCGGTGGAGTGGTACGTCCTCACAGTGACTCGTTATTGATCATCTGGTTTATTGATTCACAGGAACAGAAACACAATGCGAGATTCAAGACGACTGAGAGGACCTGAGTCCTGCAGGTGTCTCAGGTGTGTCTGAGTCCTGCAGGTGTCTCAGGTGTGTCTGAGTCCTGCAGGTGTGTCTGTGTCCTGCAGGTGTCTCAGGTGTGTCTGAGTCCTGCAGGTGTCTCAGGTGTGTCTGAGTCCTGCAGGTGTGTCTGTGTCCTGCAGGTGTCTCAGGTGTGTCTGAGTCCTGCAGGTGTGTCTGAGTCCTGCAGGTGTGTCTGAGTCCTGCAGGTGTCTCAGGTGTGTCTGAGTCCTGCAGGTGTCTCAGGTGTGTCTGTGTATTGCAGGTGTGGCGCTCGGTGGGCTGGCGTATCATCGCTCTGTCCCTCTCTCTGTACGGTCTCCTCTACCTGTACGAGAAACTCACCTGGACCAACGTCAGCAGAGAGCGCGCTCTGAAGCAGCAGTTTGTGGAGCACGCCGCCCACCGCCTGAGAGCCATCATCCCTGTCACCAGCTCTGCCTGCAGCCAGCAGGTGTACAAGTAAGACCCGCCCCCCACTCTGACACACACAGTCCCTGAAAGAACACCTGTCTGAACTCACCTGTCGTGTTTGTGTTTTCCAGGGAGCTGACGTCCACGTTCAGTCGTCTGACTCAGAGAGTCGATCTGAGCGAAGCCGAGCTGGAGGGAAACATCCGGCAGCTGAGCTTCAGGATCCAGAGACTGGAGAACATCCAGAGGAGGTCCAAGGCCTTCAGGTCAGAGGTCATGATGTCACTGAGGGGGGCGGGGTCAGACTGTCAGGATGATGTCACTGAGGGGGGCGGGGTCAGACTGTCAGGATGATGTCACTGAGGGGGGCGGGGTCAGGCTGTCCGGAGCATCACCTGGGGATTCAGGGTCAGAGTTGCTGGTGTATTTTTCTCTTGAGATGAAGCCAGGCTGACAGGTTCCCCTGCCTCCACATGTATACAGTATATACAGACATGTATGTTGTAATCAGATGAAAACTGCGTCCTGAGTTTATCTGTCAATCAGAAACATTTTGATCAGTTGAATGAATCAGTTCTGTGTGTTTTCAGGAACAGAGCCACAGAGCTGGAGACTCAGCTGGAGGCCTTCTCTGTTCAGTACCTGCAGGGAAACTGAAGAAGAAGAAGAAGAAGAAGGAGCGCTGCACTGCAGTTTGTTGGAGAGCAGCGCCCCCCGCTGGTCTGTTTGGACTGGTACTGTCTCAGGATGTTTCCTCACAGAACACCAGGGGCCCGTTTCAGAAAGCTGGTTTTGTGAAAACTCTGAGTTTGTTAACCCTGAGATGAGAGAAACTCTGAGCTTGTTAACCCTGAGATTCTCAGGTTAATCAATCACCTTCCAGCAGCCAGAAAAGGAGAAATAACTCACATTTTATTTCTCTTTCTTTATTTCCCACAGATAACTAAAGTAGCCATCAGTAGAGCCTGTTGTATTTTTTCCAACAACGTAATTTCAAAGTCTGTGTTTCTAGTTTGCTGCCGCATTGAGTATAAAATGAAATGACTTGTAGTTGAATCTGTAGACAGTAAGTGTGTGTCTGCCCCTAATGTTGGGTCCTGGGGGTGAGTGACGCCCTCAGCCTCTGCTCACCCAGCGACCTGACTCAGGACCAGCTCCTCTGCTCACCCAGAGACCTGACTCAGGACCAGCTCCTCTGGTCACCCAGAGACCTGACTCAGGACCAGCTCCTCTGCTCACCCAGCGACCTGACTCAGGACCAGCTCCTCTGCTCACCCAGAGACCTGACTCAGGACCAGCTCCTCTGTGACCTGACTCAGGACCAGCTCCTCTGTGACCTGACTCAGGACCAGCTCCTCTGCTCACCCAGCGACCTGACTCAGGAACAGCTCCTCTGCTCACCCAGCGACCTGACTCAGGAACAGCTCCTCTGCTCACCCAGCGACCTGACTCAGGACCAGCTCCTCTGCCTCTGTCGGACGTGCTGCCGATTAAAATAAAATAAAATAGCCTAAATTAAAATAAATAAAATAAAATAGCCTAAAATAAAATAAAATAGCCTAAATAAAATAAATAAAATAAAATAGCCTAAATGAAAATAAAATAAAATAAAATAGCCTAAAATAAAATAAAATAGCCTAAAATAAAATAAAATAAAATAAAATAGCCTAAATTAAAATAAAATAAAATAAAATAGCCTAAAATAAAATAAAATAAAATAAAATAGCCTAAAATAAAATAAAATAAAATAAAATAGCATAACATAAAATAAAATAAAATACTGAACAACATTCAACCACTTCCTGAAAGGCTAATATAAAAGAAAGTGATGTTAAATCCGAAATGAAAAGACGACCGCATCTAAAACTCCATCAGTGATTTTTATTACGGCCGCAGCCAGAAAATGTCTGCTTCCTGTTTTCTCCCCTGTTGCCATGGTGAATCACTGTATCAGAGCTCCATTGATGATGATGGCTTTTTACTAGTCGTCAGGCACGAGCTCAACTCAGAGTTAACATACTCAGAGTCGACTTACCGAACTCAGATCAGCTGTTCTGGAACTGAAAACTCAGAGTTTCACTTCACAGAGTAAGTCAGCTCAGAGTTCAGGGTGAGGCTCAGAGTTTGTTCAACTTGCTTCCTGAAACAGGCACCTGGTGAATAAATACAGGAAACATTGTCAGCATTCAATAATTAACTTGTGAAACATTGTAGTCAAAGTGTCTGTAGCCTCTGTGGATCAATTGCTGATCAATGAATGACTTTAACACAGTATTAGTAACAGTCCTTGTTGTTCCTGTAACACCAGCTCTGAAGATGTTTCATGACTGTTCGCTGGTCAGTTTTTTTTCTGCAGAATTTCACTAAAACTACTCAACAGATTTCCTCCAAACTCACACGAGTCTCAACCCAGAGTAGACCTCATTAACTTGGTGCTGATCCAGATAAGAGACAGATCAGAAAGTTCTTCTCTGACATTGTTCGATAATTCCTCAGGGATTCAAAAAGAGCGTCTTTGTGTCGCTGGTGTCTGAGTGAGTAAATCTGACGTGGATTGAAATAAAGATCTGGCAGGTTTAAATGTTTGGACGAGGCTTGATTGAATTAAAGGGGACTGCAGGGATTTGTATGCACTCTACTGAGAGCTTCTAGCTATTAAAATACTTTTACAGTTGCAGTTGTGTCTCAGTGATTGAAGGAATTGTTTCATACAGAGATGATTATATCAGGTATGAACTGGACTGGACTCTGTTCTCTTCTCGTGTCTCCTCCGTCCTCCACGTCCAGGTTCACATCGTCCCATTTGTCCAGAGGAGACGACAGACTGACTGAACACAACAACATGAAGCTTCATCTGTGGTCAGAGACACTGCTGTGACAACGTGTCCTGACAGAATTGAACTCATCTCAGACCTTTATGAACCAAAACTACAGAAATAAAACACAAGTTGTCGTAAAACTGGAATTTAATGAAAACATTTCTAAACATCCAGAAGTTTAATTTAAGTTCATGTCAATCTGTAGACTAAACCACTGACTGATCACATGTTTAACAGTACGAGTCCTAAAACTGGGTCTGGGTGTGAAGGGACACAGGGGGAAACAGGAAATGAAATCTTCATCACAGTGAAAGCATTCTCTGGTTTTTACTCACAGCTGACTGAGTTCAAGCTTTTAGCTTCAGCTAAATATCATGTCTGTGTAATTGTTACACGTTATTAACTTATTCAGTCTTTTTGACCTCAGCGCGCTGTTTACTAACTATATGCAAAACTAACCTGATTTACAGTTTAAGCTGCCACACACTGCAGGGAGGTTAGTGAAGTGGTCTCAGTGCAGATATTATGGCTGTGTGGTGTTCAAGTCCAGCCTGATACCAGTCATTTATTATACCACATGTGCTCCACCAGCATCACTAGTACCTGCTGGGCCATTCAGTCACAAGTTCCTCTTTACCAGTGGCATACCACTCAAACAGCATATGCCAGTAACCAGTGGCATATGCTAACTAGAAAAATTGCATTTCCTGCAAAAATACAGTGTGAATGCTGAAGGCCGAAGCGATTTGGGAAATCTGCTGAACATCCTGCCGAAAATGCATAAAACTATAAGAATGGTGAAAAAAGGTGAAAAGCTGTAGATTAAGAGGGCTGGAAGATGTTAAAATGGTGAAAAAAGGTGAAAAGTTAAAGGCTTAAAGAGCTGAAAAAGGTGAAAAAAGGATGAAAAGCTGTACAGTAAGAGGGCTGGAAGAGGTTAAAATGGAGAAAAAAGGATGAAAAGATGTAGAGTAAGAGGGCAGGAAGAGGTTAAAATGGTGAAAAAGCAAGGATAACCTGTAGAGTAAGCGGCCCGAAAAAGCTTAAAAAGGTGTAAAAGGATGAAAATAGAGGGCCGAATAAGCTTTAAAAGGTGAAGAAGGATGAAAAGCTGTCAAGTAAGAGGGCTGGAAGAGGTTAAATTGGTGAAAAAAGGCTTAAACGGTGAAAAGTTAAATGCTGAAAGAGCTTAAAAGGGTGAAAAAAGGATGAAAAAGGATGAAAAGTTGTGGAGCAAGAGGGCCAACAAAGCTTAAAAAGTTGAAAAAAGGATGAAAGGTGAAAAGCTGTAGAGTAAGAGGGCTGGAAGAGGTTAAAATGGTGAAAAAAAGGATGGAAAGGATGAAAAGATATAGAGTAAGACGGCTGGAAGAGGTTAAAATGGTGAAAAAAGGATGAAAAGGATGAAAAGATGTAGAGTAAGAGCGCTGAAAAAGCTTAAAAAGGTGAAAAAGCGATGAAAACCTGTAGAGTAAGAGGGCCGAAAAAGCTTAAAAAGGTGTAAAAGGATGAAAATAAAGGGCCGAATAACCTCTAAAAGGTGAAGAAGGATGAAAGGCTGTAAATTAAGAGGGCTGGAAGAGGTTAAAATGGTGAAAAAAGGTTTAAAAGTTAAAAAGTTAAAGGCTGAAAGAACTTAAAAGGGTGAAAAAAGGATGACAAGGACGAAAAGGATGAAAAGCTGTAGAGTAAGAGGGCCGAAAAAAGCTTAAAAAGGTGAAAAAAGGATGAAAAGCTGTAAAGTAAGAGGGCCAAATAAGCTTTAAAAGGTGAAGAAGGATGAAAAGCTGTAGAGTAAGAGGGCTGGAAGAGGTTAAAATGGTGAAAAAAGGCTAAAAAGGTGAAAAGTTAAATGCTGAAAGAGCTTTAAAGGGTGAAAAAAGGATGAAAAGGATGAAAAAGGATGAAAAGCTGTGGAGCAAGAGGGCCGAAAAAGCTTAAAAAGGTGAAAAAAGGATAAATATGTAAAAAAAAAAAAGTTTAAGGGTGAAAGAGCTTAAATAGGTGAAAAAAGGATGAAAAGGTGAAAAGCTGTAGAGTAAGACGGCTGGAAGAGGTTAAAATGGTGAAAAAAGGATGAAAAGATGTAGAGTATGAGTGCTGAAAAAGCTTAAAAAGGTAAAAAAGCAATGAAAACCTGTAGAGTAAGAGAGCAGAAAAAGCTTAAAAAGGTGTAAAAGGATAAAAATAGAGGGCCGAATAAGCTTTAAAAGGTGAAGAAGGATGAAAGGCTGTAAAGTAAGAGGGCTGGAAGATGTTAAAATGGTGAAAAAAAGGCTTAAAAGATAAAAAGTTAAAGGCTGAAAAAGCTTAAAAAGGTGAAAAAAGGATGAAAATGTAAAAAAGTCAAAGGGTGAAAGAGCTTAAAATGGCTGCACATACGCTGGAGCAGGAGCAACCATGGAGCAAACCAACAAGATTTCCTACATTTCTATGTATACATTGTCTATGTAAAGTAAAAGATGTGGGATCCAAATCCAGCTGAAGAGAATTCTTTCTCCAGATTTTCCAGCAGCTCTACACTGTAGCGATGATGTCACGCACTCTAGCTGACGCAGTACACACGCATTATCAAATCAGAAGAGGAGCTAAAAATCCTTAAAACTAAAACTGCGATATTTTCAAAACCGTACAAGTTTTTTTAAAACTGAATACATCGCCAATAGTTCAAGGTCTTGAGACTGTTTTAGAGTTGGAATGGTGTCTCTCGCTCGAAGCATGAGTCACAAGAAGAGGTTGAAAGTCGATGACTTTTGAAGAGGATTTGAAGATTTCCCATTTGATTCAATGTAAAAAATTTGGGGGAAAAAGCTACATTTCTGAAAAAGTTGAAAAGTTAAAAAACTGAAAATTTTAATAGTTGAACGGTTTCTATAGCTGAAGGTACGCTGAAGTTATAGCAGAATGAAATTTGAAAAAAATCCCCATAGGATGAATGTGCAAAATTTGGCAGAAAAAGCTGAATATTTCTAAAAGTATGAAAGATTGAAAAGAGAAAAATACAAGCAGTAATGTCCTTAAAAAGCTGAACATTTTGATGGTTGAATGGTTTCAATAGCTTGAATAATATTAATACATTCCAGAAGAACAATATTAGAAGCAGTATCCCATTTGTAAGCTGATGATCTTTGTTAGTTGCTGTCAGTGACAGTTGTGTTGTCATGTTGGTCCAGTGTTTGTTATAATCCAGCCTTGCAAACATGTTATTGGATCTGATATTTCTTTAAACCGACTGATAAAAAAAAAAGAAACTAGTTTTGTTTGCAAGGCTGGATGTGAAGACACAGACTTCCTGTCAGCAGTCTGTATTTGGATCACTGGACCAACATGAGAACACAACTGTCACTGACAGCAACTGACAAAGAACTCAGCTTACAAATGAGATGCAGCAGCAACATACACGTTGTTATGGAGCGGTGAGCCTTTAACTAGCAGTGTTGGTGGAACACAGGCGGCATGATAAAGAATAAACACATTTGTACAACACTGGATTTGAACTAGTGACCTACAGTCTACATGATCTGTGTATAGACCACCACACTAACATGGAAACTGCAGACACAGGAGCAACAACTGATGCTAAACATCAGCTACATTCTGCATGGACCTGGCAGAAAGGCACTGAGATCACAGAGTAAGTTGGTTCTCAAGCGGTCGTGAACCCATGACTGTCAGGTTCTTAGTCAGGATCTTTACCACCACCCTGTCAACTCAGTTCTGCTTTCATGACCTTAAGATTGAATCCAACAGAGAGATAATACAGCACATGTGCAAATATCAAGCAAACTGACACATTTACACATAAACAGCTGAAATCACAATACGAGGTTTATAAAAAGACATGTAGTGTCAACTTCAAACACAACATTATCACATTTACAAGGCTGGATTTGAACTCACAATCTCCCTCTTAAGAGCCTGTATTCAGACCACTGGACCAACATGACAACTGACAACAACTGACACTAGATATCAGCTTTGAGATAAAAAGTGTGATGATGTGTATATAGGAAACCAGCACAACATTCAGCTACCACCTGGTCTTGAACCCATTATCACAGAGCTTCCCAGCAAATATCTTAACCACTACCCCATTAGCTCTGCTCTCCAGAACGCTGCTGTTTATTGTCACAACCTTAGCACTGAATGATGTGTGTGTGATGCAGGCAAACAGAACAGAAGATCCACTGACATCCAGCTGCTGGAGGCGTGGGAGGAAGAGAAGAGGAAGATGTTAACAAGGAAGCCAACGTGTCAGCGGAGGTCCTGCCCAGGCGGCCTCTCTACCTCCACCCACCGCCTCCAGAGGAAGCCATACCTGCCTCACAGTTACACTGCAGGGAGAGAGATGGAAAACTGAAAACAAAGATCAAGAAAACAATGGAAACCAGTCTTGCTAGCTGGCTTTTATCAAGCCAGCTAACTCAACCGGACTTACCTTCTTACTGGTTCCGCCAGGATCAAATCTACTGCAATCAGTCGAAGGCGCAAATTCCACGAATGAACGGACGGACGCACGCACGCACGCAAGGGGCAACGTTTTGAAATGACGCGTTTTAAGTTTTGGATTTGTAGACACACAACACAACACAACACATACACTTTGGTGGCCTACCTTGAGTTGTCTGAGCTGAGGTTTGATACCATGTCTCCACATCACTGGGAAGCGTCTTAAACCACTGGACCATCTTCAGCGCTAAGACAAACTACTAACCAGAGAGAGGAGGAGGATCAGACTGCAGGAGGACTACGTCACGCAGTACTCCTGACCTCCACATATAGATCTTTTCTGTGTGAGAGGGGATGGGACATATGTCTCAGACATGTCTCTTGACCAGGAGTGGTATGCTGTTGGTAAACAGAAAAGCACTCCTGATGGAGCAGAATATGTGGATAAGCAGCAACATACACGTTGTTATGGAGCGGTGAGCCTTTAACTAGCAGTGTTGGTGGAACACAGGCGGCATGATAAAGAATAAACACATTTGTACAACACTGGATTTGAACTAGTGACCTACAGTCTACATGTCCTGTGTATAGACCACCACACTAACATGGAAACTGCAGACACAGGAGCAACAACTGATACTAAACATCAGCTACATTCTGCATGGACCTGGCAGAAAGGCACTGAGATCACAGAGTAAGTTGGTTCTCAAGCAGTCGTGAACCCATGACTGTCAGGTTCTTAGTCAGTGGCTGCATCCTTCAAGGACGTATTTGAAGGCCAGTTATGTCACGTGAAGGTTGTCCCAATCACAATATGAGGCTTATAAAAACCTGAAAGCACCTGACAAAGAATATCAGCTTACAAACCAGGTGCCTGTTTCAGGAAGCAAGTTTAACAAACTCTGAGCCTAACCCTGAACTCTGAGTTGACTTTCCCTGTGAAGTGAAACAGCTGTTCCAGAACAGCTGATCTGAGTTCGGTAAGTCACTCTGAGTATGTTAACTCTGAGTTGAGCTCGTGCCTGACGACTAGTAAAAAGCCATCATCATCAATGGAGCTCCGATACAGTGATTCACCATGGCAACAGGGGAGAAAACAGGAAGCAGACATTTTCTGGGAAAAAAGAAAGTAACACGGCTGTGGCCGTAATAAAAATCACTGACAGAGTTTTAGATGCGGTCGTCTTTTCATTTTGGATTTAACATCAATTTCTTTTATATTAGCCTTTGAGGAAGTGGTTGGATGTTGTTCAGTGTTTTATTTTATTTTATTTTATTCTAGGCTATTTTATTTTATTTTAGGCTATTTTATTTTATTTTAGGCTATTTTATTTTATTTTATTTTAGGCTGTGTCATCTGTGTCCTGACATCCTGCTGAGTAGTTGAACATGAAGTGGTGCTCACCTCCACCTGCAGCACGTCCGACAGAGGCAGAGGAGCTGGTCCTGAGTCAGGTCACAGAGGAGCTGGTCCTGAGTCAGGTCACAGAGGAGCTGGTCCTGAGTCAGGTCGCTGGGTGAGCAGAGGAGCTGGTCCTGAGTCAGGTCACAGAGGAGCTGGTCCTGAGTCAGGTCGCTGGGTGAGCAGAGGAGCTGGTCCTGAGTCAGGTCACAGAGGAGCTGGTCCTGAGTCAGGTCGCTGGGTGACCAGAGGAGCTGGTCCTGAGTCAGGTCGCTGGGTGAGCAGAGGAACTGGTCCTGAGTCAGGTCACAGAGGAGCTGGTCCTGAGTCAGGTCGCTGGGTGAGCAGAGGAGCTGGTCCTGAGTCAGGTCACAGAGGATCTGGTCCTGAGTCAGGTCACTGGGTGAGCAGAGGAGCTGGTCCTGAGTCAGGTCGCTGGGTGAGCAGAGGAGCTGGTCCTGAGTCAGGTCACAGAGGAGCTGGTCCTGAGTCAGGTCGCTGGGTGAGCAGAGGAGCTGGTCCTGAGTCAGGTCACAGAGGAGCTGGTCCTGAGTCAGGTCGCTGGGTGAGCAGAGGAGCTGGTCCTGAGTCCGGTCGCTGGGTGAGCAGAGGAACTGGTCCTGAGTCCGGTCGCTGGGTGAGCAGAGGAACTGGTCCTGAGTCAGGTCACAGAGGAGCTGGTCCTGAGTCAGGTCACTGGGTGACCAGAGGAGCTGGTCCTGAGTCAGGTCGCTGGGTGAGCAGAGGAACTGGTCCTGAGTCAGGTCACAGAGGAGCTGGTCCTGGGTCAGGTCGCTGGGTGAGCAGAGGAGCTGGTCCTGAGTCAGGTCGCTGGGTGAGCAGAGGAGCTGGTCCTGAGTCAGGTCGCTGGGTGAGCAGAGGAGCTGGTCCTGAGTCAGGTCACAGAGGAGCTGGTCCTGAGTCAGGTCGCTGGGTGAGCAGAGAAGCTGGTCCTGAGTCAGGTCACAGAGGAGCTGATCCTGAGTCAGGTCGCTGGGTGAGCAGAGGAACTGGTCCTGAGTCAGGTCACAGAGGAGCTGGTCCTGAGTCAGGTCGCTGGGTGAGCAGAGGAGCTGGTCCTGAGTCAGGTCGCTGGGTGACCAGAGGAGCTGGTCCTGAGTCAGGTCACAGAGGAGCTGGTCCTGAGTCAGGTCGCTGGGTGAGCAGAGGAACTGGTCCTGAGTCAGGTCGCTGGGTGAGCAGAGAAGCTGGTCCTGAGTCAGGTCACAGAGGAGCTGATCCTGAGTCAGGTCGCTGGGTGAGCAGAGGAACTGGTCCTGAGTCAGGTCACAGAGGAGCTGGTCCTGAGTCAGGTCGCTGGGTGAGCAGAGGAGCTGGTCCTGAGTCAGGTCGCTGGGTGAGCAGAGGAGCTGGTCCTGAGTCAGGTCGCTGGGTGAGCAGAGAAGCTGGTCCTGAGTCAGGTCACAGAGGAGCTGATCCTGAGTCAGGTCGCTGGGTGAGCAGAGGAACTGGTCCTGAGTCAGGTCGCTGGGTGAGCAGAGGAGCTGGTCCTGAGTCAGGTCGCTGGGTGAGCAGAGAAGCTGGTCCTGAGTCAGGTCACAGAGGAGCTGGTCCTGAGTCAGGTCGCTGGGTGAGCAGAGGAGCTGGTCCTGAGTCAGGTCGCTGGGTGAGCAGAGGAGCTGGTCCTGAGTCAGGTCGCTGGGTGAGCAGAGGAGCTGGTCCTGAGTCAGGTCACAGAGGAGCTGGTCCTGAGTCAGGTCGCTGGGTGAGCAGAGGAGCTGGTCCTGAGTCAGGTCGCTGGGTGAGCAGAGGAGCTGGTCCTGAGTCAGGTCACAGAGGAGCTGGTCCTGAGTCAGGTCTCTGGGTGAGCAGAGCAGCTGGTCCTGAGTCAGGTCGCTGGGTGACCAGAGGAGCTGGTCCTGAGTCAGGTCTCTGGGTGAGCAGAGGAGCTGGTCCTGAGTCAGGTCACAGAGGAGCTGGTCCTGAGTCAGGTCGCTGGGTGAGCAGAGGAGCTGGTCCTGAGTCAGGTCACAGAGGAGATGGTCCTGAGTCAGGTTGCTGGGTGAGCAGAGCAGCTGGTCCTGAGTCAGGTCGCTGGGTGAGCAGAGGAGCTGGTCCTGAGTCAGGTCACAGAGGAGCTGGTCCTGAGTCAGGTCGCTGGGTGAGCAGAGGAGCTGGTCCTGAGTCAGGTCTCTGGGTGAGCAGAGGAGCTGGTCCTGAGTCAGGTCGCTGGGTGAGCAGAGGAGCTGGTCCTGAGTCAGGTCGCTGGGTGAGCAGAGGAGCTGGTCCTGAGTCAGGTCGCTGGGTGAGCAGAGGAGCTGGTCCTGAGTCAGGTCGCTGGGTGTTTCACAAGTTAATTTTTGAATGCTGACAATGTTTCCTGTATTTATTCACCAGGTGCCTCATCAAGAAGCAAGTTTAATAAACTCTGGGCTCACCCTGAACTCTGAGCTGACTTACTCTGTGAAGTGAAACTCTGAGTTTTCAGTTCCAGAACAGCTGATCTGAGTTCAGTAAGTCACTCTGAGTATGTTAACTCTGAGTTGAGCTCGTGCCTGACGACTAGTAAAAAGCCATCATCATCAATGGAGCTCCGATACTGTGATTCACCATGGCAACAGGGGAGAAAACAGGAAGCAGACATTTCCTGGGGGAAAAAAGAAAGTAACACGGCTGCGGCCGTAATAAAAATCACCGACAGAGTTTTAAATGCGGTCGTCTTTTCATTTTGGATTTAACATCACTTTCTTTCATATTAGCCTTTGAGGAAGTGGTTGAATGTTGTTCAGTGTTTTATTTTATTTTATTTTATTTTAGGCTATTTTAGGCTATTTTATTTTATTTTAGGCTATTTTATTTTATTTTAGGCTATTTTAGGCTATTTTATTTTATTTTAGGCTATTTTAGTTTATTTTAGTTTATTTTAGGCTTTTTTATTTTAAGCTATTTTATTTTATTTTAGGCTATTTTATTTTATTTTAGGCTATTTTAGTTTATTTTATTTTATTTTAGGCTATTTTAGGCTATTTAATTTAAGGCTATTTTATTTTATTTTAGGCTGTGTCATCTGTGTCCTGACATCCTGCTGAGTAGTTGAACATGAAGTGGTGCTCACCTCCACCTGCAGCACGTCCGACAGAGGCAGAGGAGCTGGTCCTGAGTCAGGTCTCTGGGTGAGCAGAGGAGCTGGTCCTGAGTCAGGTCACAGAGGAGCTGGTCCTGAGTCAGGTCGCTGGGTGAGCAGAGCAGCTGGTCCTGAGTCAGGTCACAGAGGAGCTGGTCCTGAGTCAGGTCGCTGGGTGAGCAGAGGAGCTGGTCCTGAGTCAGGTCACAGAGGAGCTGGTCCTGAGTCAGGTCACAGAGGAGCTGGTCCTGAGTCAGGTCACAGAGGAGCTGGTCCTGAGTCAGGTCACAGAGGAGCTGGTCCCGAGTCAGGTCGCTGGGTGAGCAGAGGAGCTGGTCCTGAGTCAGGTCGCTGGGTGAGCAGAGGAGCTGGTCCTGAGTCAGGTCGCTGGGTGAGCAGAGGAGCTGGTCCTGAGTCAGGTCACAGAGGAGCTGGTCCTGAGTCAGGTCGCTGGATGAGCAGAGGAGCTGGTCCTGAGTCAGGTCACAGAGGAGCTGGTCCTGAGTCAGGTCACAGAGGAGCTGGTCCTGAGTCAGGTCACAGAGGAGCTGGTCCTGAGTCAGGTCACAGAGGAGCTGGTCCTGAGTCAGGTCACAGAGGAGCTGGTCCTGAGTCAGGTCGCTGGGTGAGCAGAGGCTGAGGGCGTCACTCACCCCCAGGACCCAACATTAGAGGCAGACACACACTTACTGTCTACAGATTCAACTACAAGTCATTTCATCTTATACTCAATGCAGCAGCAAACTAGAAACACAGACTTTGAAATTACGTTGTTGGAAAAACTACAACAGGCTCTACTGATGGTTACTTTAGTTATCTGTGGGAAATAAAGAAAGAGAAATGAAATGTGAGTTATTTCTCATTTTCTGGCTGCTGGAAGGTGATTGATTAACCTGCCAAGTGATTAAAATTTAAATTAAAATTGTTCAGATGTGAGAGCACGTCAGCGATGACGTGTAGCCTGATATTCGCTGTGCAGCCGGAGAATATAAATGATGGACTGATGAGAAGCGTCTGCTGTTCGGTTCAGTCCTCGTCAGGGAGTGAGAGCTCATCTAAATGAATCTAAATTCTCCTCCTGGTGTAAAACTATGTGAATGATTTCTGCTTCAACATGATGGACTGAGAAGGGAAGGACAGCCGCTGTCAGACAGCTCCGTCACACTCAGGGTTTCTTCAGGTAAACCTGCAGTGAGCAGGTTCTGTTCACAGAGTCAGTTACCGCAGTAACAGACCCAGAGTTTAACTTACCTCTCTTTCTGGAACTGAACACTCAGAGTTTCTCTCATCTCAGGGTTAACAAACTCAGAGTTTTCACTAAACCCGCTTTCTGGAACACCCCCCAGGTGCCACATCTCACCAGCATACACACCTGCTGACTGGTGTATGAGTGGTAACAAAAACGGAAGAAAACTGTTCTGTCTTGTTTTCCTACTTAATTTTTCTTTTGCACCGTTTCATAAATTGAACAAACTGTCCTATAAATGTTTCCCTCAGTTTCACAGACTATTTTTCTCCCTCAAAATGTGAAATTGTTTGTCACATTCAAAACAAAGTTCCTTCAAAACAAAGTTCCTTCTGACTACCAGAGGAACAAGAAAAGATAAAACATTTTTTCAATGAAACCAGAAGTTTAACAGATGACACGGTGAAGACTCGTTTTCAGGTTCTGTATCAGTTGTTTAATGTCTAAAATATCATCAGTTAACATGTGATTATTGTCTGTACAGTCATTTACAGAAACAAAGACATGGAGGACTCGAGAAGCTGCAGAGGGAAGATTCACACCGAGGAGCCTGAAGGAAAACTTGAGAGAAGAAACTATAAAACTTCATAATCCAAACGTCCCTGATCACAAACACAAGATGTTTCCTCATTAGGTCAGTTTTCCTTCAAGTGTTTCTAATCTCAGTATTTCCTAAATCTTTGTCTCAGTCAATGTTTCAATCTGAAAACTAATGAAAGTTTGTGAATCTTCCCTTTAAACTCTGCAGCTTCTTCAGCAGCAACATGTGAACAACGAGTTAAACGGCAGCAGCTGAGAGCTCGACGCGCCGCAGCTTCAGGACGACGTTCAGCTCGACTCCACGAGAACATGGTCTCGTCCTGAGAGCAGATTAAAAGACGTCAGCTGGAGTTTCACTGCTGGTTTCCTGCTGGTCTGACAGTTCTGAATGTTTCTGTATCTGCAGCGTCTCTCTTCACGGTGTAACGTCGTCTCTGATCTGTTGCTGTCCGTCTTTCTTCGGCTTCTCGTCGTCGAGCTCTCAGCAGCCGAGTGAAAAACTCTGTTCAGTTTTCAGGTTTTTAAATGAATCTTTGGTTAGAAAACCAAACGAGTTCCAGACTGAAGAGTTCGATAAAAATACTGAATAAATACTGATTAAGTACATTTTATATTTCTGAGTAGTTCTGATATGAAGGTTAAAATGTGACCTTTAACATTTGATGATGTATAAATGTGTTTCCTGTTGTTTGTGTGTTTTGTGCATCGAGCAGAGAAACTGCTGTCAGATCAAACTGAAGCCAGAAGATTCACCTGAGAGCCAACCACAGGAAGGAAGTGAGCAAACACACCGCCAGAATAAAACAACGGACTGACACGGGATGACTGACGGAACGCGTACCAACAAAACAGTCAGACAGTTTGTCTCCATCGAGCTCAAACACCTGAGAGCAGGTAGCAACAGAAGAGTGGACAGGTGAGTTTACCAGCGTGGAGCGGTCACATGATCACACCTCTGGTCGCCAGCAGAGACCAGCTATGGCTTCAAAAGTTTAAAGGGACGAAAGTTTCAACAGACCGGAGAGAAAAGATGATTTCAGCTTTTACTTCAGAATACTTCAGGTGAGGTGACAAACTGCAGGTTTTAATCTGATGACAGTCTGTTGAGCCAGTGTTTTATCTTTAAAGTCGCAGCAGAGAGAACTCTTCACCTCCTCCTCCTCTTCCTCCTCCTCCTCCTCCTCCTCTTCCTCCTCTTCCTCCCCCTCCTCTTCCTCCTCCTCCTCCTCCTCCTCTTCCTCCTCCTCCTCCTCCTCCTCTTCCTCCTCTTCCTCCTCCTCTTCCTCCTCCTCCTCCTCCTCATCATCACTGAGCTCATCTCTCATCCAAATCTAAAACATTAATCTGTTACTGTGTCAGTTATTGTTTAAAGTTTTAATATGTGTGATATTAAAGCTGAGATTTGAGAGGTTAAAGTGATAATAAAATGTAATATTTGAAATAAATGTGATATAATATAATATCATATAATATAATCTAGAGTTCAAAGTTTAAAGGTGTCATTTGTAAGAAATGGACAGAATTCAAAGGTAGCTCTAAACTGTAGAGAGCAGCACGACCGCTAACTGCTGCTCACTACACCTGCAATTAGCTGCCGTTAGCAAGTAGCTCGATTAGCTGAATTAGCTGTGGAGCCGACAGCTTGAAATGAAACACGGTGAGGGCGGTGAGCAGGTGAAGCGTTTCATACGTTGGTTAAATAATGAGAGTGACAGCTGCTGTCTGCTTCTTTTCTACGTGGACTACGAGGCAGAGCTGCAGCTACACTTCAGTTTCAGAGAGATTATAAAGAGATTTAAGATGCAGGAAGCTTCCTGTGTCCTCCTCAGCTCCGACTGAAGGAGGCTGAACAGGTGAGTGTCGGCGTGAGGTCAGCGTGGAGACGAGCAGCAGGTTTAAACCATCCTGACGACACAGAAGCCTCGAGGCAGCAGAGGGAGCTCCTCCGCCGGCTGTTTCTCAGTCTGGACTCAATCAACTGAACTGCAGGAAAAAACGTTTTGCAGGAGAATCTTTGACTCTACATTTTCTATCATGTGTGAAACTGAGTGAAAAAAGTTGGTAATACTAATTTTGACCACAAGAGGCTGCAGAGCTGCACCGCCTCAGCACGCCTGGAGGATGTGTGTGTGTTCACACACTGAACACACACACACACACATCCTCTGTGTGTGTGTGTGTTCACAATCATTCTCCTGGAAAACACATGAAAAAGAAAATTCCTCCAGAGAAAACTAAATCTTCTGAATTTCTTTTCCTGCTTGTTTTCACACAGGAGAACAATAATAAACCTTAATTTAAAAAATATATATTTTTATCCTCAAAAATAAACTTAACTCAGTTTCACAGATGATAAAAAATGACTCAACAAGACGAAATCCTCAGTGAAATATTTTTTTTTCTTGTGTTTTCGCAGATGACCAAATGTAATTAGATTAGATTAGATTAGATTAGATTAGATTAGATTAGATGATCCTGATCAGGTCATAAACACCGGACAGGGAACAGTTTAGATCAGATTTATAAAAGAGATCCATAGAAATGAAGAACGTTTCTAACTGACCCCTCAGGGCCTCCGTACGATGATGACTACAGTACGCTCTCAGATCAGTCAGCTTCACACTGTGGCGCCGTGTGATCAGCTGTCACATCCAGCACAACGTCACAACGTTTGTTCCATCAACACAACAACAGAGTGGGAGAACCCAGCAGAGCTCCAGAGTCTCTGACTGTCACTGACTCTTTACGCTCGGCTTTATCAACATCATCTTATCAACGTTATGTTTCTGATCACATGTCTGCAGATGACACTCGCTGGCTCTGGACAGTCTGCAGGCTGATGACCTCCGTGTATAAATATAATATATAAAAAAAAAAAATCTCATCCAATAAATAATCCCAGTTGCTTCTGCTTTCTTTAATTGTTGTTAAACTGATGTCACTTAAACTCAACGTGTCATGAAGACGTTTCATATTAAAAGCCGACCAGGAGAGAGAAGAGTTACAGCCTTGCAGTTTTGGAGGACTTTTAATGTGAAACATCTGCAGGAAGTGATTAAAATCAGAGTCACTGGGTTTCTGACTCTGCTGTTGTGTAAATGAACATGATGCTGAGCGTGTCATGACGACAGGGGGAGGAGGAGCTTGTATGAACAGCAGATTAAAACAGAAGCTTCGTATTAAAATATGTAAACAATAAATAAAGACAGAAATCTTTCAGAGTCTCTTCCTGCTGACCCCTGGCTGTCACAGTCATGACATCACATGTGGGTGTGGTTAAAGTTACTCTTTAAATTAAGACTTTATGATGTCAGATTCTTGCAGTGTAAGGCCGAATATATAAAGTGAAACCACCGTCCTGAGGGCTGATTCTAAACGTGCTCTGACAGGAAGCTACTGGGTTGTGCTGTTTATATTGCCAAGGACTTCACATCGTCGTCTCTTTGGTTTCAGTCCGCCGGACTCCGTCTCTGGGAGACAATCCTCTGAACCAAACCCCTTCAGACCGCCTTCAGTCCAGCCGGGAGACCTCGTCCATCGTCACACATCGCCCACGTCGAAGGCCCTCATCAGCAGGTCCAGGTCCCCGATGTTGGCGGCCTGGAACAGCTCGGGTCGGTCCATCATGGAGATGGCGATCCGCAGGGCCGCCCAGATGTTGGCCGACATTTGCTGGTGGCTGCAGCGCTGACTCCGCCTCTGCTGGTTCAGAGCCGTCAGGAAGTTACTGACCGCCTCCCTGCAGGAGCAGAACAGGAGGTGAGTTCTGAGCGAGTCCACTGAGAGGCAGAACCATCTCACACCGCCGGCTGCTCAAAAAGGCAGAGGCTCAAAAAACAAGTGCTGCAGGATAATCTGTAGAAGCTCCTTCACTTTCATTCATGAGTGAAACAGAGTATAAAAAGTTGTGTTTTTTCTACTACTGATTTTGACCACCAGAGGCAGCAGAGCTCCACTCACTGGAGTTCAGGCAGAAATAATCTGATTAATCCAGAGATAAAAACTAATTCTTCTGGGGAAGTAAACCCGAGATTTATTTTTTCACTTACAAGAAAAAGAAAATGATTCCTGAAATGTTTTTTCATGAATTGAAATGAAGGAACTTAATTAGCAAGAAATGGCCGTGATCAGACCGCTCCGGGTCATTCTTTATATTCTGTAACGAAGACGTGGAAGACATTTTTTTTTTTATTGAATAAAAAACAATTTCAGCAGGAAAGATTTTGTCATGTGGGAAAAAAATCAGGAAAATGTTTCATATTTTGTATTCATATTTTACTGTCTGGATGAGAAATGCCTCTTTACACTGGGTGTTAGTGCGTCTTCTAATTTTCAACGTGCTAATTTAGACAACAGAGTTGTGTATCAGCGGCGTCACACACTCATGACTTCCTCATCAGACAAATCTGAAAAATCTAAATGTCAAATAAATTAAATTGAGGAAATAACAAGAGGGAGCCGCTGACAGAGCAGATTAAAGCAGGACATGTTCCTGCTCTAGATTGGGGACGACCCCTTCAAAGAATCATGGTTCCGCCCCCCGATGTCACCTGTGAGCTCCCAGGTTGATGCAGCTGATCCCCAGGTTGTATCTGGACCGGATGAATCCGGGCTGCAGCTCCAGAGCTCTGGTGTACGCCTCCACCGCCTCCTCGCTGCGGTCCCCGTTCGCCAGCGTGGCGCCCAGACGGTTCCACAGCAGGTAGTCCTGAACACACAGCCATGACATCATCATACAGTCATTACATCATCATATAGCCATGACATCATCATACAGTCATTACATCATCATACAGCCATGACATCATCATACAGCCATGACATCATCTGTGTTCAAAGTCCAACCCCCGACTGATGAAACATGTTTTGTCTTACTCACAGACCTGAAGCTCCACATCTGTGTGTGTGCATGCATGTGTACGTACGTGTGTGTGTGCATGCATGTGTACGTACGTGTGTGTGTGTATGTGTGTGTGTGTGTGTGTGTGTGTGCGTGTGTGTGTGTGTGTGTGTGTGTGTGTGTTACCTGTGGTCTGACGGACAGCGCTGCAGTAAACGCCTCCACAGCCTTGTTGAAGTCTGAGCTCAGGTTGAAGAGGACTCCCAGTCCGGTCTGCAGGTCCGGATCCACACAGTCCACGTTCAGCAGAGCCGCATCCTGGAAGAGAAGCAGCACGTCCTGCAGCTCACACCTGCACACACACACACACACACACACACACACACACACACAGAAGGGTTTCAGAAATGTTGGACTGCTCCTTTTGTCATTAAACATCTTGTTTGTGAATTGGTTGAATCATGAGAACAAACATCCACTACAACTCCCAGAGGTCACTGCTGTAAGAACCGTCACATCAGAGGACTTTAAATCAAACGTTGTGGGTGGAGTCATCTCCATAGTAACAGCAGCAGAGACTGATGGGTACTGTAGTATTCAGATGAGCACAGGATGAGTCAGTGAGCAGGACTCCTCTGCAGGTTTGGTACCTGACAGGTGTGTGTGGGCCCCTGCGCGGCGTGGCCGGGGAGCCCTGTAGTGGGCTCCTGTGGTCCAGGATCAGGTGTTTGTATCTGGGGTTGTGGCAGATCCAGCGGCGCAGAGCATCACAGGCCTCCCGCTGCATGCCGCTGTTGGTGAAGCTGACGGCGAGCGCCATGAGGGCCGGCAGGTTGTTGGGTCGGAGCTCCAGACACCTGCAGCAGGTGACATGGGTCAGCTTGTGTTAGCTTGTGTTAGCTTGCACAAGCTAACATAAAGTCGCTTTGGACAAAAGTGTGTGATAAAGGTAATGTAAATTACCCTGATGGATCAAACTGACAGATTTATTCCACTACAGGGACATGATGAATACCTGAAAGTATAAATGGACTCCAACTAAAAAATACAAAATAATACTTTATTTTGTATTGTCAAATAAACAAATACACAAATTAATTGATAATTTTTTTATACATATTATTTATGTAAGGGATAAAGCCCTTCGAGGTGTCCATAATCAGGAATTAATGGACGAAGCGTCGTCCAAACTGTTTATGGACATCTCATTGGGCATTATCCCGCTTATACCATGGTCACTTGCCAAAGAAAAGAAATTAAGACCATTAATTTATATTTTCATGGGTTTTACAATCAAAATATAAAGTTTTTCACAAGCCATAACTTAGTTTCCCTGGTAACGCCTGAGGGTTTGACTAATACCTGGAACAATCATTACTCTCCCGTAAGATTCTTAAGCAACGGAGACGTTGTTCACTCCTCCAGTAAATAGGACGGACCATAGATACGACTTGGCAACGGGAGATATTCTAGTCTGCTCAGCGATGAGCCAGAAAGCTAACGCTATGCTAGCAAGATTCAGAGTCAATAACATTGCGTACAGTTGACAAACAGTAAATATAATTTGACAGTATGCTAGCTAACACGATTAGCTAACTATCCAGTCACGTCATTGTCCTCAAATCAATATCAAGATTTTAACGAACAAATGACCTGCCGTGTGTAACGTTACTGTGGCCGCAGCCTGAAGTAGAGAGCTGAACAGTGAACGGAATGTGAGATTATTCATGTATCAGTAAGTTTAGAGGGGAAGTGAACTTTCTGCAGCTTGTGTGTTACAGTCGCCACCCTGTGGTGTTCAGAGACACTGAAGGACTGACAGACTGCACTCAGTGCTGGAAATAAAATATTCAGATTTGATTTGCAGCTAGCGCATTAATTTACAGCGGTGAACAGACAATGTGACTGGAACTACTTAGTAGGTGTCCATATATCAGGGGTTAATGGACACCCTGCAGCCAATCAGAATCGAGTATTCCCCCAGACCATGGTATAAATATAATTAATGATTGATGATTGATTCATTTATTTAAGAATTATACTGCTATCATTATTATTATTATTATTATTATCATTATTATCATAATATTCAAATATTCAGCTATGGTTATAGTTGTGACATTACAACCTGACAGAAGTCCTGACGGCTCGTCAAAAGACTTTTTATAAAGATTTTTTTTAATTTGGGAACGTTCAGTTTAAGTTCCGGTGAACTGGATGACAGGTGGAGTCTGACCTCTGCAGCGACACGATGGCGGCCTGTTCGTTCTCATTCTCAGCCTGAGTCATTCCTAAAAGCTGCCAGGCCTGAAAACACACAGAGAACAGTTTCAACAATCACAGCATCAGACGGACATCAGACGGACATCAGACGGACATCAGACGGACATCAGGCCGACATCAGACGGACATCAGGCCGACATCAGGCCGACATCAGACGGACATCAGGCCGACATCAGACGGACATCAGACAGACATCAGGCCGACATCAGGCCGACATCAGACAGACATCAGGCCGACATCAGACGGACATCAGGCCGACATCAGGCCGACATCAGACGGACATCAGTCGGACATCGGGCCGACATCAGGCCGACATCAGACGGACATCAGGCCGACATCAGGCCGACATCAGACAGACATCAGACGGACATCAGACCGACATCAGACAGACATCAGGCCGACATCAGGCCGACATCAGACGGACATCAGGCCGACATCAAGCCGACATCAGACGGACATCAGGCCGACATCAGGCCGACATCAGACGACATCAGGCCGACATCAGACGGACATCAGGCCGACATCAGACGGACATCAGGCCGACATCAGGCCGACATCAGACGGACATCAGGCCGACATCAGACAGACATCAGGCCGACATCAGACGGACATCAGGCCGACATCAGGCCGACATCAGACGGACATCAGGCCGACATCAGACAGACATCAGGCCGACATCAGGCCGACATCAGACGGACATCAGGCCGACATCAGACGGACATCAGGCCGACATCAGACAGACATCAGGCCGACATCAGGCCGACATCAGACGGACATCAGGCCGACATCAGGCCGACATCAGACGGACATCAGGCCGACATCAGACGGACATCAGGCCGACATCAGGCCGACATCAGACGGACATCAGGCCGACATCAGGCCGACATCAGGCCGACATCAGACGGACATCAGGCCGACATCAGACAGACATCAGGCCGACATCAGACGGACATCAGGCCGACATCAGATAGACATCAGGCCGACATCAGGCTGACATCAGACAGACATCAGGCCGACATCAGGCCGACATCAGAAGGACATCAGGCTGACATCAGGCCGACATCAGGCCGACATCAGATGGACATCAGACGGACATCAGTCGGACATCAGGCCGACATCAGACGGACATCAGGCTGACATCAGGCCGACATCATTGCAGACAAAGTTAATTGTTAAATTGCTTCATATCCTGCAGCGTCTGTGTTCAATAAATGTATATCAGCTAATACATTGATATCAGAACTTCTTACTGTTTCTTATTTCGATATTGGGCCCAGAAACTGCGTATGGGTCAAGCTCTAATCTGGAGTTCTTGTTTTGGTGAGTTAACACTAGAACAACTTGATCATAACAATCCAAAAACATCCCAAACTTTGCAGGACCGGCTGTTTCTGTTTCTGGGAGTTTAACTCATCTGCTGAGCTGCGGCTAACGACTGTAATTTGATTTCATCATTACCCAGATGATTGTTAGTTTGGTCTGACCTACAGAAGACACGTATGGACTCATGAACAGGTGTGGCAGTCACCTCAGAGTCCTGCGGGTCCTGTAAGATGGCGGCCTCCAGCAGCAGCACGGCAGCGTTCAGGTCTCCCTCCCGAGCTTTCTCCTGACCTTCAGCGAAGGCGTTGGGCCACTCTCTGTACGGGTTATTGGTGCTGAAGTAGTAACCCTGCATCAGACAAACACCGGCCTGTTATTACCTGCAGACACCAGACCACCTTACCTGTGTGAGCCCAGCAGACTTTATAATTATTCTAATAAACCAATCTGCCAGTTATTCATCTCAATTAAATTATTAACTGTCAAGATTTTAAATATCTTGTTTTGTCCGACTGAACGTCAAAAAGCAAAGTTTTCATAAAATGAACACATGACATAAAATATGTATCATATTATTATACAACTTAAATTGTCTTTGTGTATGATTCTGTTGTTTTCTCTCCTGCTGCGTCACAATAGTTAGCAGCTAACTTTCATTTTCTTTCAACAATTTAGTGATTTGATTCTGTCTGTATCTGATCTGAGCTGCAGATGTTCTCACGCTCTGCTTCTTCTGTGACTTTATGTTGTGTTTTCTGTTATCATCTCTATGTTTTGTCAGTCAGGAACACTAACAGCGCCCCCCGCTGCTTCAATCCCACGCAGCCTGATGCTTCAGTATTTCACTGAGCACAGACAGAATGAAGCTCGGCGCTGGCAGCAGCCATATGTTCCCTCGACAGCTCAAGGACGAAAGCCTCAACTCAGAGATCACGTGACCATGAAATACGAGAGCAGAGGCGACACACAGCTGGAGAACAGCGCCGAGGTGACTTTACACTGCAGCCTCAGTGTTTGCTCTCTGTTTCATGACTGGAGACTTTACAGGAAGTGACAGACGAATAATTCTGTCCTCACTGGATCTGAAGCAACACAAACGCCGTCAGTCGCCTCCAAATCCTGCAACTGTCTGAAAACTACAAGAAGAAATGAGGATGAATGAAAGGAGAGAATAAGAGGAAGAAAGAGGTGATGTGGCTGACACATGTGAACAGATGTCTGATAACCCAGCGACATCACCTCCGTCACCACGGTGATGTAACACCTGAGCGGAGGAGGGATTACTGCGGGATTACTGACGAGCTGATCTCAGGTCAGAGGATTAAATCTACAGATTAATGCTGACAAACATCCATCTCAGTAATAATCTGCCATTATTAAAAACTGCCCCTCGTCTGGGGCTACGCACTTCTTCCTCTGGGAACATCCAAGACTCCTATGAGGGAGAGGTGCATCATGGGAGATGTTTTCAGTAATAAGTGAAAGTTACAAAAAATGGAGGAGAGACGGGAAGTGAAGTGTTTAAAGGAGGTAATTTACAGAATATAGTCCTGACAGAAGCAGGCAGGAGAGATAGAGAGATACAGACATGTTCAAAGTGTGGAGGCTCAAAGGTCACCGGGAGTTTTACCTTCTCAGCAGGTGAGACGGTGGGCGGGATTGGACCCTGATCCTCAGACTCCTCCAGCCAGTTCCTCCGAGCCAGCTCCTCCCACTCGGCCTGCATCTTGTCCCAGAACTCTGTGTCCGACTGAAACACAACGACGGACAGTCAGCCTACAAGTGACCTCAGTGATGTGATGTCACTTCCTGCTCTGTGTGGAACAAACCCGTCCATCACTGAGACACACAGACTCCATGTTTCTACTCAAAGACTGAAAGTAGTTCATGTAGAACATTTGCTGAATTAACAAGAAGGTCCAAATAATGCAGAATGAGTCAGAGACAGAGTTTCACAGAGTTTATAAAGTGTCTCCAACTCAACAACTCACTAAACTGACACATTTGTTAAGGGAGTCTGGGGACTTTCTCCACGGGGACAAAGAAGTAGCCTATATTGTTACTGTTTAGTGTCTTTGTAACATGACATGTTTAGATCAATAACATGTTTCTTCTTTCATAAATGGAGTGTAAATGGTGAAATCAGTGTAAACAGTGTGTTCAAACAGCTGATCAATGTTGGCAGGTAAGACTTTAGCACTTTAGACACAGAAGCAGACAGGCTGGTACAGACATGCTGCCACAAACTGACACTTTTTACAAGGAGACAAACAACTTCAGCTGAAAGATTTAATGCTGAATTTACAACAAGGACACAATGAGTTACAATCTGTCACAGACACAGTTTCACTACGTTATAAAGTTTGTTTTAACTCAACAACTCTTAAAATCACCACATTTGTTAATGGAGTCTGGTGATCCTCTCTCTTCTCTGAGTGCAGCTGTATACTGCAGGAACATATAAGTTGTGGATCATATAAACGCTCTCCATCCTCTCCACCTCTGCTTCACCTCCTCCACACAGACTGATCAGGCTTTCAGCTCACAGTCATGTTCCCTGTTGTTCCTGTTTCCTGTTGAGAATATAAAAGCTTCTTATAAAATTCAGACTGCAGGTTTGTGGACACAAAGGCTGTCAGAACCAATCAGCTTCAGACAGGAAACAAAGCAGCAGTCAGACCGTCTGCAGACCGGTCCTGTCAGGTCCCTGGGTCAGAATCCAGTCTTTAAACTTTGATTCTTTTAGTTACAGCTGGTGAGATCTACAAACTGCAGTAACATCCCTCTCAGGTCAGACTTCAGTGAGCAGAGCTCTGATTCGCTGCTGTACGTCTCAAACAATCACTAAGTTCTGACTCTTTTACCATCGACTGTTTCCAGCAGCCGACCGTCTCTCCTCCAGCACTGTCAGAGCTGACCTGTGTGTCTCTGGATTAAAACACCTGCAGCTAAATTCAGAATCTGTCAGCTGTGATGCAGAAGAGCTTTTAATCAGCGGCTCGTCAATCAGAGGAGACGCTGTGATTGGTTCACTGAGCCGAGCTGATGGGATTGAAGAGCAGCACGACGCGAACTCATCGACACGAGAGCCTCGAACTGAAAGTCTGCTTTAATCACCGAGTGGTGGGTTCACTTCAGCTGAATCAGACCTTCATCACCTTCATCATGATGAAGGACACATTTGGAATTTGGAGCTTAACTCTTTATCCATCCACTGAATCAGTAACACAAAATCACCAGACTCCATTAACAAATGTGGTGATTTTAAGAGAAAACAAACTTTGTAACGTAGTGAAACTGTGTGTGTGACAGATTGTAAGTCATTGTGTCCTTGTTGTAAATTCAGCATTAAATCTTTCAGCTGACGTTTGTCTCCTTGTAAAAAGTGCCTCCACCTGCTCTTCACCTCTCCACCTTTGTGAACTGTAGTGAAGATAAGAAACATTTGGAACTGGTGCTGAGATCATTTTCATGTCTCATCACATTCAAACAGAAACACACAAAACAGTAAAATGACCAACAACTCAGATTACAGTCAGAAAACACACTGTGGTATCTGATATCAGTGAAAACTGATCCTGAGTCTGCTGCTTCCTCCTCATCTGCCTGCAGCTCTCAGACGAGACAACAGGAAGTACAGATCAGCTAAAATCTGATATTTAACATATCAGACGACTGTGAGAGCTGCTGCACAGAACCAGTCCAACAGAACCAGTCCAACAGAACCAGTCGAACAGAACCAGTCCAACACCGTCAGCACATCACACAAAGACTGACAGACAGCAGACAGAGTCCCACGACCGGGCCGAGTGTTTGTAAAAGTGACAACATCCTGGAAACGTTATAAAGTTAGGATTTACTGAGAAGGTGTGTGTGTGTGTGTGTGTGTGTGTGTGTGTGTGTGTGTGTGTGTGTGTGTGTGTGTGTGTGTGTGTGTGTTGTACCTCAACAGCAGCCTTTGCTCTGACAAACTCGTCCTCCAGAGACTCTTTTCTGGCCAACAGGGATCGAGTCCGTCTGCGCTGTCTGGAAGCCCCGCAGTCCTGAACACACACACACACACACACACACACACACACACACACACACACACACACACACACACACACAGATAAAGGTCAGCCAGCAGCTGTCAGTGAGACAGTAAAGACAAACTAACAGACGCTGAAAACTTGCAAACAAAGTCAAAGTCGTATTTAAGGAGACATCTGAACTGGACTGAGTATCTGCAGAGGACGTTTCGTTGTCCCACAGTCCCTGAACTACACTTTGGTTCTGTCTGTCCATTTGTCCTTCAGTGTGGGCAGCAGCTCACCTGCGATGACGAGACGAAGTCGAGGTCATCGAAGCTGTGGATGTCGAAGGAGTTCTTAGTCAGAGGATCAGTTTTAAACTCAGCAGACCTGAAGGAACAAAGTACAGAGCTGCTGTCAGTGTTGAGCTGTGACGCCTCCTGCAGGCTGCAGAGTTCATCACACAGTCAGAACCAACACCGAGACAGCTGACTGAGTCCATCTACACCGAGACTGAGGACCTGTTCACACCTGGTACCTACAGGAGGAGGAACAGAGAAGCTGTTCATCAACAACTCGTGGTGTGGAGATATACGGACTGTTCATCAGCACACTTCACCAGATGTGAGTCTGTACTGCTGCGATGCCGGCCCTTCTACCTCCTGAGGGAATTTACTGCTGTGTTTTTGACCGCTGTTTAAATCCCCCGCAGGCCAACTCATCCAACATCTCTTTGTTCCTGTATCCTTCATACTGACAAAGACTGAAACAAATAAACCCTGGGACTGAACAAGTCAAACCCTGGACCCCAGACACTGAGAGCATCCTGCAGGACTGTTTAGCTCGGACAGACTGGGATGTGTTTAGGCTGCAGCCACTCTGCAGGACTCTTCTGTCAGCATACAGGACTGTGCTGAGTATGCTGAGTGGGTATTACGCACTCGTGTCAACAATACAAGTCAAGAAGTTTCCCAACCAGAAGCCCTGGATTAACAGTCAGACGGGTCACATGCTGCTTGCTCACTCTCTCACATGTAGATCAGGCATTAAGTACAAAACTGCAGTATGGACTGGAAAAAGCCATCACATCAGCCAGAAGGCAGCACAGAGAGAAGCTGGACGGCTTCTATTCCACTGCTGACTCCGGATGTGGCCTACAGCACATCACAGACACCAGGACCACCACCAGCACCGTCAGCTCCACAGACAGCCTGCCGGATGACCTCAACACCTTCCACACGTCGCTTCGAGACGTCCAGCCAACCACAGAGAGGAGGCATTCACACACCGGGACCCCCCTCCCCCCACCAACCGTCTCATCAGGCCAGGTACACAAAGTCCTGAGGAACATGAACCCCCGCAGGGCAGCTGGACCAGACAACATCCCTGTGCGGGCTCTGAGAGCATGTTCTCACCTCCACCTTCAACCGCTCCCTCCTGCTTCAAGACCACAACCATCCTCCCCCTCCCCAAGAAGAGCCCACCCAGCTGCCTGAATGATTACAGGCCAGTAGCACTCACTCCAATCATCATGGGGTGTTCTGAGAGAGTGGTGCCGACCCACATTCAGAGCAGGATACCGGACCCCCTGGACCCCCTGTACCCCCTGCAGTATGCCTACCGGCCCAACAGGTCCACCTCAGATGCTACCACTGTCGATCTCCACTGTTCCCTCTCTCACCTGGAAAATAAAGACTCCTACATCAGGACGCTCTTTGTGGACTACAGGTCCACCTCAACACCGTCATCCCCCACAAACTGTCTACACTCGGTCTGCACCATCAACCACCCCCACCCCACCATCCACCACAGAGTCCACAGGAGAGCTGCCTCCACCCTCAGAGACCCCACCCACCATCTACCACCACAGAGTCCACAGGAGAGCTGCCTCCATCCTCAGAGACCCCACCCCACCATCTACCACCACAGAGTCCACAGGAGAGCTGCCTCCACCCTCAGAGACCCCACCCCACCATCTACCACCACAGAGTCCACAGGAGAGCTGCCTCCATCCTCAGAAACCCCACCCACCATCTACCACCACAGAGTCCACAGGAGAGCTGCCTCCATCCTCAGAAACCCCACCCCACCATCTACCACCACAGAGTCCACAGGAGAGCTGCCTCCATCCTCCTCCTCCACCCCACCATCTACCACCACAGAGTCCACAGGAGACCTGCCTCCACCCTCAGAGACCCCACCCACCATCTACCACCACAGAGTCCACAGGAGAGCTGCCTCCATCCTCAGAGACCCCACCCACCATCTACCACCACAGAGTCCACAGGAGAGCTGCCTCCATCCTCAGAAACCCCACCCCACCATCTACCACCACAGAGTCCACAGGAGAGCTGCCTCCATCCTCAGAAACCCCACCCCACCATCTACCACCACAGAGTCCACAGGAGAGCTGCCTCCACCCTCAGAGACCCCACCCCACCATCTACCACCACAGAGTCCACAGGAGAGCTGCCTCCATCCTCAGAAACCCCACCCCACCATCTACCACCACAGAGTCCACAGGAGAGCTGCCTCCACCCTCAGAGACCCCACCCCACCATCTACCACCACAGAGTCCACAGGAGAGCTGCCTCCACCCTCAGAGACCCCACCCCACCATCTACCACAGAGTCCCACAGGAGAGCTGCCTCCACCCTCAGAGACCCCACCCCCCCATCTACCACAGCAGAGTCACAGGAGAGCTGCCTCCACCCTCAGAGACCCCACCCACCATCTACCACCAGAGTCCACAGGAGAGCTGCCTCCACCCTCAGAGAACCCCACCCACCATCTACCACCACAGAGGTCACAGAGAGCTGCCTCCACCTCAGAACCCCACCCACCATCTACCACCACAGAGTCCACAGGAGAGCTGCCTCCATCCTCAGAGACCCCACCCACCATCTACCACAGAGAGTCCACAGAGAGCTGCCTCCACCTCAGAGACCCCACCCCACCATCTACCACCACAGAGTCCACAGGAGAGCTGCCTCCACCCTCAGAGACCCCACCCACCATCTACCACCACAGAGTCCACAGGAGAGCTGCCTCCACCCTCAGAGACCCCACCCACCATCTACCACCACAGAGTCCACAGGAGAGCTGCCTCCACCCTCAGAGACCCCACCCACCATCTACCACCCCAGAGTCCACAGAAGAGCTGCCTCCACCCTCAGAGACCCCACCCACCATCTACCACCACAGAGTCCACAGGAGAGCTGCCTCCACCCTCAGAGACCCCACCCACCATCTACCACCACAGAGTCCACAGGAGAGCTGCCTCCACCCTCAGAGACCCCACCCACCATCTACCACCACAGAGTCCACAGGAGAGCTGCCTCCACCCTCAGAGACCCCACCCACCATCTACCACCACAGAGTCCACAGGAGAGCTGCCTCCACCCTCAGAGGACCCCACCCACCATCTACCACCACAGAGTCCACAGGAGAGCTGCCTCCACCCTCAGAGACCCCACCCACCATCTACCACCACAGAGTCCACAGGAGAGCTGCCTCCACCCTCAGAGACCCCACCCACCATCTACCACCACAGAGTCCACAGGAGAGCTGCCTCCACCCTCAGAGACCCCACCCACCATCTACCACCACAGAGTCCACAGGAGAGCTGCCTCCACCCTCAGAGACCCCACCCCACCATCTACCACCACAGAGTCCACAGGAGAGCTGCCTCCACCCTCAGAGACCCCACCCACCATCTACCACCACAGAGTCCACAGGAGAGCTGCCTCCATCCTCAGAGACCCCACCCCACCATCTACCACCACAGAGTCCACATGAGAGCTGCCTCCATCCTCAGAGACCCCACCCCACCATCTACCACCACAGAGTCCACAGGAGAGCTGCCTCCACCCTCAGAGACCCCACCCCACCATCTACCACCACAGAGTCCACAGGAGAGCTGCCTCCACCCTCAGAGACCCCACCCCACCATCTACCACCACAGAGTCCACATGAGAGCTGCCTCCATCCTCAGAGACCCCACCCACCATCTACCACCACAGAGTCCACAGGAGAGCTGCCTCCATCCTCAGAGACCCCACCCACCATCTACCACCACAGAGTCCACAGGAGAGCTGCCTCCACCCTCAGAGACCCCACCCCACCATCTACCACCACAGAGTCCACAGGAGAGCTGCCTCCACCCTCAGAGACCCCACCCACCATCCACCACCACAGAGTCCACAGGAGAGCTGCCTCCATCCTCAGAGACCCCACCCGCCCTCACCCTGGCCTGTTCACACTTCTGCCCTCAGACTGGAGGTACAGAAGCTTTAACCACCAGACTACAGAACTCTTTCTGTCCCACTGCCATCAGAATGCTAACAGACAGTTTTATTTAATACTTTGTGTATTGTATATTTCAGATGTATATATTTCTTTATTACCCTGTTGGCATTCTGTGGACAGCAAAGGAAGAATTTCATTGGATAATTGAGAACATGTTTCTTCACTGTGCATGTGACAATAAACACTTTAATTGAGAAGAAGAATAAGAGGATCTTCAGGTTCTTCACTGTGATATCAGTAACATGTTTGACTGATCCAACCACTGAACCACTAACAACATCACCAGACTCCCTTAACAAATGTGTCAGTTTAGTGAGTTGTTGAGTTGGAGACACTTTATAAACTCTGTGAAACTCTGTCTCTGACTCATTCTGCATTATTTGGACCTTCTTGTTCATTCAGCAAATGTTCTACATGAACTTCTTTCTGTCTTTGAGTAGAAACATGGAGTCTGTGTGTCTCAGTGATGGACGGGTTTATTTCATACAGAGATGATTACATCAGGTATGAACTGGACTGTGTGATCACTACACACACAGTGTGTTATGGTTGTTATTACCACAGCAGTTCACTGGAGGAGTGGTGGGAGGTGCATCTCTTCTCGTATCTCCTGCGTCCTCCGTCCTCCACGTCCAGGTTCACATCGTCCCATTTGTCCAGAGGAGACGATAGACTGACTGTGAACACAACAACATGAAGCTTCATCTGTTAGCAAAACTACATTTTAAATGTATTCATTACAGTGTTTCCCACAGAGTCAGACTTTAACTGTGGCGGTGCTGTCCAGCTGGGTGTCACAGAGCATGTGCACTCCAGACGTCCACCGGCCGGCTAACTGCTGATTTAGCTCCGAGCTAACTTGGACTGGGCTCTTCTAGACTCTTCTGACAGTGAAACGAGTCATTTCGCTGCATTGTGAAGCTTTTATTGCCGTTTTAAAGACGTGTCTTTCACAAGGTGAGCTTTTGGGAGAGAGTCTTCAGAGCATCACTTGATGTAATGACGATGTAATTACACGACAAACACTGGCTTCATGGCCTGGCACTCTTTACGGGCTTTGATCTCAACAGTGAGGTGGAAGTTACAGTCAAGCCAACTGCGATAAATAGTCCTCCACCTCTTCTTCGTTGGTTTTACCGGCAGATTAAAAACCCCACCACCATCCACTGTATCCGAGTATATTACATCATGCTGTTCACTGACGGCTGCTGTCTTCACTGAGTGAAAACGGGACGCAGCTCCAAAAATAGAAAATCAATATGTGGTGGCCGATGTTGATGCTGTGGTGGACCGCTACAAATAAATGAATGTGTGGGAAACACTGGTTTATACTGATAACTGGTGATCGCTCTGCTCTAATGGTTTCATCGTCTGAACAAACAGCTGGCAGATCAACATCTCATTTAGTGTTGGTTCTGGTGGAGTTCTTCAGGACCTGATCAGCTTATAAAGACCAGGAACGAGCATGTAGATTATCTGCTGTCACATGTGTGTGCTGCATAAGTCTGTGGTACCTGAGTCCAGTGAGATCCTCTCAGGGGTTCTGGGACTGGCAGGCAGATGTTCCACCTCCACCTGGATCAGCTCCGTCTCGTCAGGTCTTGTCCGGCGCCGAGGGCTCCTGGAGCTGGCCTTCCTCCTCAGAGGGCTCCTCCTCTGCTCCTTGTTGCTGCTGCCTCCACCCACGCTGGTGCTGCCACTGCTGCCACTGCTGCCACCATTACTGCCCCCGCTGCTCTCCCCCGGCTCGCTCAGGTCCACCAGGTCCAGAGCCGTGGACAGAACTGAAGGAGGACAAAGACAACCTTCAAGTCTGAACGGTTTGTTTGAAACTCCTCTAACAGAGAGACAGTTTGGTGTTTCAGAGCTCAAATGTTTCAGACGTCAAAGAAATCAACTCCAGTTTAAGTCTGACTTGATTTAGACAGATTTATGAATCTGATGATTTCAGATTCATCAGTTGTCACAGAAAAGGATTGTCATGAAGTGAAGAAAGCATCAGAGGAAGCAGGATTAGTATTTGTCCTTTTCTTTTTAGCTCAATAATCAATGAAGCCTCTGAATATCAGATATCATGTTCATGTATCGCTCGTCCACTGCGACCTTTAAACATCATCATCGGACTGAGAAACACGACGCCGACGTTTGATCCACTTCCATCAGAACAGATGAAATTTCAGACGTTCAGTTTCTGAGATGTGGAAACAAACTGAGTCCTCATGAATGTGAGGAGGAGGACGGAGTCGACAGGAGCTCAGAGGAGGTCAGAGGTGTTAATTAATGGCCCAGGTACCTGCTGAGACACAGGTGACAGCTGGGCACAGAGGAGGAGGAGGAGGAGAGGAGGAGGAAGAGGAGGGAGGAGGAAGAGGAGAGGAGGAGAGGAGGAGAGGAGGAGGGAGGACAGCCAAGGACACAAAGTTGGAGGAGGAAACAGAAACAGAGGTGGAGGAGAGAGGAGGAGAGAGGAGGAGAGGAGAGTGATAATTAGCGGGAGTCTACCTGCTGTGTTGGAGGTGAGGGGTCGGGTGGAGGGAGCGTCACTCCGGCTCTCCGACAGGAAGTCATCGATGGAGGGACTCAGCAGAGGTCGACTCTCCTGCTGCTCACGGACCAGCTGGAGTCAGACAGCAGCAGAGACACAGACTCAGAATCACCAACGCTTTATTCACTCAACACATCAGCAGCCATGAAGACGTCAAACCACACACAGGTCCCAGGTTAACACCGGTACCAAACGGGTCGGGTCACCTTCACGTTACATGAATATCAGCTGACTGTCACATCAGGAGGTGGAGTTAGTACAGACAACATGGCTGCCAAACGGCCGACCTCAGCTCCAGTCACACCACTGGACATTTATAAGGTCACCTGGAGACATTCGCACAAAGTCGTCACCTCCATCTGTGATCCAGTTGTTGTACCGGTGTGTTCGGACCGGGCGGGCGCTGATCACACACAGTCAGTGCACAGAAGCAAGTTCTTGTTTACGTCTACTGAGTTAAAAGTATTGAACTCATGTGATTTTGGTTGTGACGCTGAGTCTGAGGAAGTCTGACCACCTGGTCAGTCATGGAAACTTGTTAATTCCTAGCAGCTAGTTTCTCATATAATAATTAATGCGCGCAGGTAGTCGAGTGGTTAGAGGCTCAGGCTCAGGCTCAGACTCAGGCTCAGACTCAGACTCAGGCTCAGGCTCAGGCTCAGACTCAGGCTCAGGCTCAGGCTCAGGCTCAGACTCAGACTCAGACTCAGGCTCAGACTCAGGCTCAGGCTCAGGCTCAGGCTCAGACTCAGACTCAGGCTCAGGCTCAGGCTCAGGCTCAGACTCAGACTCAGACTCAGGCTCAGGCTCAGACTCAGACTCAGGCATGAAGCCATCTGAATATTTATTTGCCAACATGACTACAAACAGCTGCCAGCTTTCCTGACTGAACAGCATTCTGGGAAATATGTAGGACGAAGTACAGTATTTAATTCACAGGTTCAATCTGAGGTCTGATGTGACCTGATCAGATGGTGTGTGTGTGTGTGTGTGTGTGTGTGTGTGTGTGTGTGTGTGTGTGTGTGTGTCTCTGCCTTCCTAATCCTAATCCACACAGCCGTGTTCGTCCACATGTCAACTGGGATATGCTTGTATTTAATCCTGTGAAAGAGCACGATGGCTCCACTGTCCAGTAAAGAACATCCACACGATCAAATCTCACTTCACGCGTCATCAAACATCCAGAAAACAAACAGATTTCATCAGCGAGGAAGTCGGAGTCACAGAAACAGACGAGCTCAGAATATAGAGACACAAACAGGAAGTGAGATCAAAGGAAAACAGATCACAGGTCATCATAGTTCTGATGTGTCATCAATATACACTGTTTGCAGTCTGATCACTGATCAATATCTGTTTATTGATAACAGAACCGTGACATCACACCTGACATCAGTCGTAGTGGATGACAGAGTATAAACTGCGTCACAGTCAGGAGGCAGACGGACTCTGTGTACCGACTCCACTGGTCGGATGTACGTTGTGGAGCTCCACCACAGTTCAGCGAACCATCTGGGTTGGGTCCAGCATGGAGCAGAACCTTCAGACAGCTGGAGTTGTGAGACCCATGAGTTTCCTCCATGATGACAGAATCATGTGCGACTGCAGTTCTATGAATGTGTTATAAACACAACAACACGAGCTGAAGCTCCGACTGAAGGATCAGAAGAAGAGCTTGGAGCACGGAGTGTTTTATTCTGAAAGTTAACCGTTGTGTTGGTGACTTCCTGTCTGCTCTGAGCTGGATGCAGCTGATGTGATGCTCCGACATCCGGCTGAAACAGAAGCCCTGTGTATCTGCTGCAGAAGAGTCCGGACCGCCGGAGCAGAGACAGAACACAGCCGGGCCAGTGGAACATCACACTGAGACCAGACTGAAACGGATCAGCTCCGCTGCCGTGGCCGATCGGAGACGGACCCAACATGGATCAGGTGGAATTTAGGGGTTAGCGAGGGAGCTAACAAGCTAGCCCAAAAACCTATTCATATCATAAACAAAGCAAATAATACATAAATACAGCCGTCGGTCCACACGGCGGATTCATCAGAACTTTATCAGGTTCTGCTGACGTCAGCTCTTTTTCTTTCTCCTGGTCTCAGTCATTATATTCACTGTGATGATGTCATCACCCACATGCTCCTCGCTCTGATGTCATGACGTCAGATTAACACAAACAGATAAACCTCAGAGTCCATCATACAGCTTCAACATGTGGTTGTCATGGAGACGACATGCTCACTGAGTAATGACGTGAAGATCGTCATTAGTTACCAAATAATTCTCATCATCATCGATAAGACTATTTCATTAATGTTGTGATGTCATCCATGTGCGTCTGCTGAGTTTAATCCACAGACTGTTTGATCAGGCTAACAGACTAGCCTAGCTTAGAGCGCAAACACGACGCACATGGTTTACATTCGATGAGTGTCACTGTTGATGTGTGTCAGCCTCATGAAACTGTGACAGGTTATTCTATGATGTCATGACTCGTCTGTCAGATGATGTCATCTCTCCTGAACAATCCTCAGTTCTGAGAATCGAACAAGGAGCTGCAGCAACAAGCAAGAAGAAGAAATCATTTTTAAAAAACTCTACAATAACAAACAAGCGTGGTCGTCATGCCAACCTTGGTTGTCACGGTGAGGAGGGGGTTTCCTTCTGAGGATGCCTTTTTACCAGGAAGCTCCTTCAGCACCATGGCAACGACCCCGTCCCCTTTCCCCTACAACAGGCAGATCGACAGGTTCATTCATTCAGTCACATCCTGTCCAAACAAGGGTTAGTCTGATTTACTGAGTGCTTTATCTTTTTATTTTGAAAGGCTTCACAAGGTCACTTCCTGTCAGAGGACTGTGAGTCTCTGAGGAGGAGGAAGCAGAACCGGTCCAGGCAGCATGTTGGACCGGAC